>NC_053489.1:152954641-152964641 GCF_905171775.1 Rana temporaria | reverse complement strand
TTGGGGGCACAAGAGAAAGCTGTATTTAAAGCGGGAGTTCACCCGGAAAAAAAAATTTAACATTAGATTGATGCTCATTTTGTCAAGGGGAATCGGGTGTTTTTGTTAAAATCGAAGCAGTACTTACCGTTTTAGAGATAGATCTTCTCCGCCGCTTCCGGGTATGGTCTTCGGGACTGGGCGTTTCTATTTGATTGACAGGCTTCCGACAGGCTTCCGACGGTCGCATACATCACGTCACGAGTAGCCGAAAGAAGCCGAACGTCGGTGCGGCTCTATACGGCGCCTGCGCACCGACGTTCGGCTACTTTCGGAAAATCGCGACGCGATGTATGCGACCGTCGGAAGCCAATCAAATAGGAACGCCCAGTCCCGCAGCCCATACCCGGAAGCGGCGGAGAAGATCTCTCTCTAAAATGGTAAGTACTGCTTCGATTTTAAAAAAAACACCAGATTCCCCTTGACAAGACGAGCCTCAATCTAATGTTAAAAATTAACTTTTGGGGTAAATCTCCACTTTAAAGTGGAGTTTCCATCCCAATTTTTTTTATTTTTTCCCCATTAATGTGCTCATTAGACCTAAAAAATAAAAAAATATGTTTTACTCATCTGGAAATGCCTGTTGCTATGCGGTCCCTCGAAATCTGCCTTTGGAATCACCTAGGATATTGACATCTCCCTATAATGCTCCTGGGAAATGTGTGTCATTTCCCAGGATGCAGTGCGCTACCCAATTAGCACTCCCCATCCAAGACTTCCAGGAAGTGCTTGTGGGCTTCACAATGCCCACAAGCAAAATGACAACGGTGTGGACATAGTTTTATAAACTATCTTTTTTGAATAACTATGCGGAGCGGCGGCGGATTGTAAAATAGTAAGTGACCAGATTTATATTATAAAAACGCATGATGAAAGGACATGCATTTAAAAAATGCCAATTGTGGTTGGAACCCCGCTTTAACCAGCCCTTCAATCCTCTCAAAAAACACGACCCAACCCCCCCCACGTCCAGCGGTGGAGGTTGACGCTGTCCTCGTGTCCAGTGCGTGATGGCGTCAGAAACCGTCCATTCCCCAGACTGGTAGCGTCTGTGGGGGGGGGGGGGGGGGGAGTTGCAGTCTGTATATTGGAGGATTAGGCAAGTATATCTCTGCAATCCCCTAGAGGCCTAGAAAAAAACGAGCATGTTAACCCATACAGTGCAGGCACAGCATGGTGAAATAAACGTCTGCACAGACACGGCAGCCCATTCACTTGAAAGAGCTGCAGTACTTGCAGGAAATGCAGAGAAAAATCCCCCCAACTTTTTTCTCCACAACGTCCCCTGCTGGGCAGCCACATGGTACCATGCAGTTTCATGCACCCAAAAACACACACTGCAGTTTCAGATGCATGGTGTGCCATTATAATAGTGGACAGAGTACACGGGCATCATACTACCCGACTAGCCTAGTTTTGCAAGATCCAGCTCGCTCTTCAGGGGTGTGTAACACTGTACCTAGGATAAAAAAGTATATGTTTGGCAATCTGGCATAGTATTCGTTGTAAAGGCACAGGGCAGGAGGGGTTGTAAGTCCCCATACTCCCCACTGAGCTTGACCATGGCTACAAATATGTGGCCCCAAGACGGCAGCAGCAGGTGCCTCACCCGGGAGCTGAGGGGGCGGAGTCCATGGAGGGGTCCCCGTTTTGACTCCGCCCCATCAACCTACAATATCCTCAAAATAAAGTGCAAATGATCCAAAAAAAATTATATCCAATATCGCCACTCCTTGAAGACGTCACATGACCTAATGTACGTAGGGCAGGGTGAGGACGCTGATGACTTTGTGTATGCCGGTGTTCTGACGAATAACGACCCCCCCCCCCCCGTACTGCGCTTGCATAGGAATATGCTTCCGATGGTCGCGCAAGTCTGCAAGGGGCAGACTTGTTCATGATGGGATAATGCGAGGGGCGGATAGCAACACAAGGGAGCGTATTTTGTAATTATGGGCAGTACTGTCACAAAACTGAAACAGTTATATTTGTTTAGGAGATGTGTTTTAGTTTCGTGACAAATTCCGCCCCCATCTTAACAGCACTGCCCATCATTACAAAATATGCCCCCTTCTGTTGCCATCCGCCCCTCACATGCTCCCATCATGAACAAGGCCACCCCTTGCACGAGCATCTGGAGAGTGTGTCACTATGTTGGCTATAGTGCGCTGGCGCCGTGTACAGCTGATGGTCCATTCGGATGTTCAGCAGCTTTCGGCGGCTTGGTAGTTAGCCAAATTTTTTTATATATATATATTGTGAAAGATAATATTATGCCGAGTAAACCGATACCCAACATGTCACGCTTCAAAATTGCGTCTGCTCGTGGAATGGCGACAAACTTTTATCCTTTAAAATCTTCATAGGCAACGTTTAAAAAATTCTACAGGTTGCATGTTTTGAGTTACAGAGAAGGTCCAGGGCTAGAATTATTGCTCTTGCGCTACCAATCGCGGGGATACCTCACATGTGTGGTTTGAACACAGTTTACATATACGGGCGCTACTCGCTTCTGCGCGCAAGTTCGGCGGGACGGGGCGTGTTTTCTGGCTCCTACCTTTTTTTTAGCTGGCTCCTAGATTCCAAGCTCCTAGATTTTAAGTAAATTTGTCAAACCCTGGCTTACAGACATCTCTGTGCGCAAGTTCGGCGGGACGGGGCGCGTTTTCTGGCTCCTAACTTTTTTAGCTGGCTCCTAGATTCCAAGCTCCTAGATTCCAAGCTCTTAGATTCCAAGTAAATTTGTCAAACCTTTAGTACCCCACATGCAGTATACTATATAGGAAAGTCATTTAGGATCTGAGAACAGACATATTTCCATTTCCAGTGCAGGTCACCAATTGAGGGATTCCTGAAGTTGCCTGAATAGGAGCAATAAAACATGTTCTGAGCTATAACCCTTGTATTTTATTGGACTTGGTGGGTTTTGGGGACACACCTAGTTACCTTTGTAGATAACCACTTTCCCCAATGGTACAGGCCACCATCTAAAATAATGCACACAGTTTAAACCTAAAGTCAAATAAAGCTGACCAAAACTCAATATAGTTTCTCTTTACATGCACTCTTTATATATAATGTATGTTAAAGCTCTGCAGGCACTTAATGCTTCCTTCTTTTGGTATATATTCAGGATATGAATGCTGCAGACTTTCCTTCTCATTCTGCCAAATATAGCAGCTAACTAGTTTCATTGGGGAGGAACATTTGGCATATCAACCACAAAGGTTTCAGACATGGCTACACATCAATAAACACACCAGTTCAGCGCTAAAGGCGGCCACTCGTTTGAAACAAAACCAGGGACATTCAAAAACATGCAATACAAGCAACAAGAAAAATGGTAAATCTGGAACAGCAATAAAGTATTCTGTACAACACAGGGGTCACAAGCCAGGCTCAAATGTTATTAGCTTGGGAAGACCCTTAAATAATTATTTTTTATAACCAATTACTACAAATGCAACTTTGGAGAACAGATAGTTAACGGTAGAAAAAAAATATTGACCATCATGCTGTGCAGAGGATATAGCCTAGAAAGCCTATGTAATACATAGAGCAAGAAAATTCATCAATGTTTATTTCCCTTGCTGCTTACTTATCCCTCGCCTCCGGATAACCAGCCAACTAAACATTACTGGAAGACATATTGACTGCAATCACTGGTGAAGAAGTACAAACTGAAGTAGCTGCGTGTAATCACTCCGAAGAACAAAACGGTTTCACACTTGAAACACATCCATGTCTCAGAGGGGCCTGGGCAGAGAAGTATCCATAGAGATGTATAGAACATTGCCACTATGGATACCAAACACTTGGGGCTTCCTAAAGCTTGGCATACACCATGTATTACAGATCGGAGAGGACTCCATGTGCAAAAAGCACTGCTGTATGCCAAGCACACAACAATGCTAAAGGGCAACAATACATAAATATTTAACACTTTGCAGACTTACCAACAGATCCTAATTGCTTGTAGAATCTATATTCCAAATGCAGCTGTGGTGCCCTGGATTTCATAGGTTCCTGGTAAAGAATACATGCAATTTACAAGTGAAAAATAATATAAATGTAACCCACATACACATTAACAACAGTGAAGGATCATTACATAGAAACAGCCTAAGAAGACATCAGACCTTTATGGTACACCAATACAGCAGATATAAATATCAGTATAGTTAGAGATACAGAAGAAATCATGCCATGTATGGACAATTACAGCGGCCAAAAACCAGAACCCCAAAAAGAAAACAGTTTGTTGGCCTGGCACTTGGCTTCGAATTCTTTGAGGAATACGTAAAGTTCAAGCAAATACAACAAATACTGTAGTTTGAAACTGAACTCCAGGCCAAAAAAAAAAGTACCAATTAACACAGATTTCCCTGAAAAAAAAATGTATGCATTATATATATATATATATATATATATATATATATATATATATATATATATATATATATATATATATATATATATATATATATATATATATATATATATATATATATACACACACACACATACACATGCGTGTGTGCGTGTGTGTGTGTACATACACAAACACACGTTAAGAGCCCCAACAGTATCCTGAACAGCATGTCTAAAGCGGCTCATAAATTTATCAACATTTTGCCCGGCTCAGCAGGGAACAGCCAAATTTGGATCGACCTATGGCCTGTTCATGCTTAACGGGGGGGGTCTAACGATCGACTTTTGTCATATGGGGCGGTTGGAAGTTTTTTTTTTCTTGGCTGCTGCCACCAAGCAGTGTGTTCTGCCAGTATATTCCGAGTCCCACTGTTGGAATACAATGGCACAGCTGGATGAATTCCTCCATCCAACTCATACATGGATGGAACAATACGTTTTTGTATCTATAGATACACTATACCAAAAAGTGTTGGGACGCCTGCCTTTACACACAGATGAACTTATGGCATCCCAGTCTAAGTCAGTAGAGGTCAAAATTGGGTTGGCCCACCCTCTGCAGCTGTAACAGCTTCAACTCTTCTGGGAAGGCATTCCACAAGGTTTAGGAGTGTGTCTATGGGAATGTTTGACCAGTCTACCAAAAGCGCATTTGTGAGGTCAGGCACTGATGTTGGTCGAGAAGGCTTGGCTCACAGTCTGGGCTCAAATTCATCCCAAAGGTGTTCTATGGGGTTGAGGTCAGGACTCAGGGGTGGAGCAACTTGATTGGCTTGCACAAACACGCTCAGCCATGTCTTTATGCAGCTTGCTTTGCACTGGTGCACAGTCATGTTGGAACACGAAGGGGCCATCAAACTGTTCCCACAAAGTTGGGAGCATTAAATTGTCCAAATGGTCTTGGTATGCTGACACCTTAAGACAGGGGTGCCCAACCAGTGGCCCGGGGGGCACACGTGGCCCTGCGGAGCCCTCTGATGTGACCCTCGACCTCCTTCTCTGGGATGGCAGGTTGGCAAGCCCAGATCACGGGTTGCCGACCCGCCATCCCAGAACAGCAGTTTTGTTAATGAAGCCGTTGGTAGAGGAAGAAAGTGGCTGCGGAGCAGAGCCACATAAGACAATGCTTCCTGTATAGCACCGGCTCCTGTCACAGGCAAAGTGATACCAAATGCACTCTGCCTGGGACAGCAACAGTCGACGATACCTGAATGTAAGAGGATTAAAGGTAAGTTTACTACAAAATTCACAGTATATACGAGTATATCTGTTCTGCAGTGGATACTGGGCTTCTTTGAAACTGATCCGCAGGTGCAGTGCAGATGCAGCTTACCTGCACTAAGCCATAGACTTCTGCGGCTTTGTTGCGCTTTCAGAAAGTGCGCCACACTTGCAAAATAGAAGTTTTCGGCAAAGTGCAGCTAACACGCAGAAAATCCACAGGTGCACTGTGCTGCACCCGTGGGTTTGGCCAAATCACAGCGCATCAGTGTGAAAGCAGCCTTAGGCTCCTTTCACATGATCGGTCCAACCCAATTGGACTTACAATTCACCTTTATGGAGCAGCAGATGTAAAACGAACATGTGTCTGGGTAAATCGGATTGGATCAGGGGGGCCCATAGAGTAGAGAGGGCTGTGTCCGTGGACACGTACCAGTCCTCCTCCTACTCTGCTCATTGTGGCCCGTGACCAGTTACCAATTTGCTTAAGTAGCCCTCGCTCTTTAAAAAGGTTGGGCACCCCTGCCTTAAGAGTTCCCTTCACTGGAACTAAGGAGCCAAGCCCAACCCCTGGAAAACAACCCCACACCCTAATCCCCCCTCCATCAAATGATTTGGACCAGTGCACAAAGCAAGGTCCATAAAGATATGGATGAGCGAGTTCGGGTGTAGGAACTTGACTGGCCTGCACAGAGTCCTGACCTCAACCAGATGGAACACCTTTGGGATGAATAAAAGCGGAGACTGCGAGCCAGGCCCTCTTGTCCAATATTTTTGTGCAAACAAGTGCTTTGATTTTTTTTAAACTAGGCTTTACTGTATTCTCATAAGATCACAGGCAGCCAGCCCCCTTCTCCTCAGATGACAGCCATTCTCAGAGCAGAAACATTCCTGTGCTGTCTGGCAGGGGTGACTGGATCACACAACTGACTCCACAGAACAACAAACATTCGGAAGGTAAAACAGTTCCTTGTATGCATTCCCATTGTGCATTTGGATGCTTTCCTGGAGTTTAGCTTCAGTGTAAGCTGGAGGTAGGCAATTAAACACTTTCTATGTGTAATAACTGTAAAAAAATGGAACTTACCAGTTTAATTGCCACATATTCATTTGTGTAAAGATTTTTCCCTTAAAGAAAAGAACAAAAAACAAGAATGTTATTCCTTGCCAAGACCGGGTTTACAGCAACACATTGAGCAATATGCCAGAATACAAAGTCCACATGAACTGGTAATGGGGCCACCACACAAAGCCTGTTACTTAAGAAACTGGTGACACAAAGTAACATTCAGTTTTCTGTTCATTTTAATTACATAAGCGAAACATTTTAAAACCAGGATTTCACACCACATATAAAACCATTTGCAGTAAATCAGAATTTTATTTCATCCACTGATGGCATCATTCACACGAGCGCTGAGCCCATACACCAGCATTCAGTCAGTTGTAAGTCTATGGGGTCGCAGCATCTGTTCGCCCCAATATGTCCATCAAGCAGCTGAGCAACCCCCAAATGCAGAGCTGTGCGCAATTCGCTCACACGCACCTCTGCCAAACTAGGCCGTGTCTGTGTCGCCCATACCTGGCGACTTCAGATGCATAACCAGGTATTTCATGGTGTATGGGCCTCAGCGCCCATGTAGTTTAAACCTAAGTGATATACTGTACATCATATACAGTGCTCAGCATAAATGAGTACACCCCCAACAGATTTGTCAGAAAACCTTTACTTTCAGAACCAACATTTTCTATGGGACACTATACTACAAAATACTCCCACAAATGTGGGCCATTGATTGCAACCAAGATTTGTTAATTTGCGGACACAAAAAAAAGTATTTTTGCTAACAAATTAATTCAAGACCCTGTTGCAAAAATGAATATATCCCAATAAAAGTCTTAGGAGCAAAGCTAAAATTTTAAAACAATATCTTAAGAATTCAACTACAGGTGAGTTTAATTATTCATTAAACAGGTGTCCAGCAGGCAGCTGATTATAAAAGGGTGTTGCTTAACGCAGGGTTTGACAAATTTGCTTGGAATCTAGGAGCCAGAAAACGCACCCCGTCCCGACGAGCTTGCGCACATAAGCGGACACATACGTGAGCAGCGCCCGCATATGTAAACGGTGTTCAAACCACACATGTGAGGTATTTCCACGATTGGTAGAGCGAGAGCAATAATTCTAGCCCTAGTCCTCCTCTGTAACTCAAAACATGCAACCTGTAGATTTTTTTAAACGTCGCCTATGAAGATTTTAAAGGGTAAAAGTTTGTCGGCATTCCACTAGCGGACGCAATTTTGAAGCGTGACATGTTGGGTATGAATTTACTCAGGGTAAGATTATCTTTCATAATATATAAAAAAAAAAAAAATGGGGATAACTTTACTGTCTTATTTTTTAATTTAAAAAAGTGGAATTTTTTCCCAAAAAAGTGCGCTTGTAAGACCGCTGCGCAAATACGGCGTGACAGAAAGTATTGCAACGATCACCATTTTATTCTCTAGGGTGTTAGGATAAAAAATATATAAAATGTTTGGGGGTTCTAATTAGAGGGAAGAAGATGGCAGTGAAAAATAGTGAAAAATTACATTAGAATTGCTGTTTAACTTGTAATGTATAACTTGTAATACCAACGGCTCACCATCAGATGGCGCCAGCTCACAAAAACCTTCCCAAGCCAAGTCGCCAGGACACCATTTCTAGTCGCCATGGCGACCGGGATTTGCCGAGCCCTGGCTTAACGAAAACCCCTTCTTATTTCATGCTGTCAGCAATGGCACCACATAGAAGACCTTGAGAAAGAAAATTTCTTTACAAAAGAAAGGTGAAGGCTACAAGAAGATCAGCAATGGTTCACTTATGAGTCAGAATACTGTAGCAAAAGTGATACAAAAATGTAACAATAATTGAACTGCGACCATCTCACAGAGACTTCCAGGCCGCCCACGAAAGTTAACACCTCAACAGGAGCATCTTCTGATAAAAATCACCATGCGAGTGTACTGCAGTTAGCTAAAGCATTAGAAAGCCAAACTGGGGTGATTGATCCCTATGACACCATATGGCATACACTGCAGAGGAATGGCATGGATGGATGGCATCGACAAAAGAAAGCCTCTCCCAAAGCTCACCCAGAATGGAAGGGCCCATGCTGAAAAAGAAGATTACTGGGACTCTGTACTCTGGAGTGATGAGACCAAGATAAAAGTTTTTGGAACTGATGGCTTCAAAATGGTATGACGTCGTAAAGGTGAGGAGTACAACATGGTGGTGGCAGTGTCCTTCTGTGGGGCTGCATGAGTGCCTCTGGTGTCGGGGAGCTGCATTTCATTGAGGGTATCCCGAATTCACAGATTTACTGCTCTATATTGAAAGAGAAGACGCTATCATCACTCCGTGCCGTTGGTGGTCATGCACTTTTCCAACATGACAACAATCCAAATCACACATCTAAGGCCACTGTTGCATTTCTGAAGAACAGGGTGAAAGTGATTCAGTGGCCAAGTACGTCTCTTGATGTGAACACCTATGGGGAATTCTAAAGAGACAAGGTGAGCATCACTCTCCATCCAGCATCCAGGCTCTATAAGAGGTCGTTCTTGAACAATGGAAAAAGATAGATGTTGCAATATGCCGTCAATTTGTTCATTCCATGCCTAGAAGACTTGGTGCTGTCCTTGTAAATCATGGAGGTCATACAAAGTACTAGATACTAGATGTTAGGGATGCAACGGATCACAGGTGATCCGAACGGGTCACCCCCTTCGGATTGGCACACACTTTGATCAGCAGATTGCCGCGGCTCCGGAGCTAGGCCGAAGCCGCGGCCTTTCCTAATGTTATGGCTGCGGCTCCGGAACTAGGCCGAAGCCACGGCCTTTCCTAACGTTATGGCCGCGGCTTCGGCCTAGCTCTGGAGCCGCAGCCATAACATTAGGAAAGGCGGCGGCTTCGGCCTAGCTCTGGAGCCGCGGCCATCTTGGTACACCCGGCAGCGGCCCTCCTCCTCTGTTTACACCCACAGAGGAGGAGGAGCCCGCACTCGTGGCCGTGGGACACACCGCTGGAAGTTTCTGTACTACCTGAGGGGGGGGGGTGTCTTACCTGAGAGGGGGGGTGTCTTGCCTGGGGGGGGGGGGGGTTCTGTACTGATGCGGGTGTCTTCCCCGAGGGGGTTCTTTACTGAGGGGGGGTGACACCATTTTTTTCTGCACTGGGTGACACCAACCCTAGTGAAGCCACTGCAGTGGGGGAGATGTGGATATTACAGTGGGGGGGGGGGGTATGTGGATATTACAGTGGGGG
>NC_053489.1:152939641-152949641 GCF_905171775.1 Rana temporaria | reverse complement strand
GACAGACATAGATTGGACTTTCTCCATAGTCACCTGTGGGAGGAAGACTTTCTGAAGCACAAGCTTATTGTGTAGCCAAGAACTTCATCTCCTGTGCTGCTACTAGATTTGACTTTTCCAAATTTAGGAGCCAGCCTAAGCTCTCGAGGTGAGCCCGAGTCACCTGCAGGTTTGTCACAACCTGGCCTTTAGAGTCTGCAAAGAGTAGAAGATAGTCGCCCTGTACCTAGACTGATATACCTCTTAGCTTCAGAGGCTCCAGTGCTTCCACCATTACTTTTGTAAAGATCCCAATGGAGGATTATAGTCTGAAAGGCAGAGCTCTGAACTGGAGATGCCATACCAAACTCCCCAGGTTGAGGGCTAGACACAGAAACCATTGGGAATCTTGGGCTATCAGAACATGCAGATAAGCACCCCTTAGGTCATAAGAGACACCATAAAGCAATTTTGGGCCAACAGTTTCATTATCAAATAGATCATGACCATCCGGAAAGGTTTGTAATGGATCTACTTGTTCAGAATTTTCGAATTCAGTATCAAAAGAAACCCAGAGGGATTTGTTACGAGAGGTGTGAATAGAAACCCTGACCTTCCTGATGTTTTGGGACTTGGATAAATACTTCCTGTTGTATCAGATCCTGCAGCAGGCTCGTCATTGTGGAGGCTTTTTCCTTGTCTTTTGGAAGATTGGCGACATAGAATCTGCTCAGAGGGGATTTTGAGAACTCCAAACTGTACCCCTGGGAGATGATGTTTTTTTTTTTTTTTTACGAACAGGCTTGTAGTTGTCTTTTCTGGTTGAAAAGATGACAATATTCCCCGTCACTCTGACAAAAGAGTCACTTTTTAGAGGGCTGAGCTGGGGGTCTGAAGAGAACTCCCTCTCTTCCCTTGCTCCTCTGGGAGGCCCAGCGGTTCTTCTGTTCATGGTCCCTAGATTTGTGGGGATGTTCAACAGTACAAAAATTCTTTGAGTGGTTGTTTTTTTGGAAGGAAACGCCACCTTTTTGTCGGAAAGTGGATGGAATGTAGCAGTAACCCTTATGTGAAGTGGAAGTGCACATAAAAGGATGAACTTTCTATAAATCATTCAAAACTAAAATGAAAAAGAAAGTCCCACATGATAATAATCATTCAATATGAGAACAACAAAGAAGTCCAACATAATATATAAAGAAATTGAAGGCAAATCTAGTCAAATGACCTAGATATAGTCCAATAAAAACAAAAGGAGGGCGAGTCCACAGCAATAAATGGTGCTCTTCAAATTAGTAAGTGTAAAAGCTGATGGGCAGGGCATCCAATATGGAAATCAATCTTCTCTAGTGTAGCAAAAATGAATACCTTTACCGCAACTGGTGGACCCGTATGTCAGCGACAGCGGATCATACGAGTTCGGATAGCCAGATCGATGCGTGGCCCAGACGGAGAAAGAACCAGGATCTCCAGTGGAAACTCCAAAGAACCTTGTGACACTCCATCGATTCAAGGCAGACGGCTAGATGGGGAGCACCCCTCTGGCTTAGATCCCACAGCAATATATGGGAAAAAAGGGAAGGGGCTCCAATGGTGCAGGCCAAAAATTAGCAGGTTTATCAAAACCGACATACATAATAAAATTGATCACATAAAAAGGCAGCAATGTGGGGAGCGATGAACCTTTCCGGCACGTTTCATCCTCAGGGACATCTAACTGCTCCCCCACATTGCGCATATTTAAATAAATAAATATCATACAAAGTATCTCAACCAATCATAATCAATTGCGTACGCACAATAAAATGTCTTCTGATTGGAGGGTAACCTGTCATCTGATGACTTGGGTTCCAAGCCTCCAGCTGAAGACCAATAAAAAAAACCTTTAGGAAATACCTACCAATGGAAAACCTCTACTGGAAAGGAAATACCTGGGCCTGAGGCAAAAACCATGTTGGAAAAGCCAGCGAATAAACCTGTACACTCACATGACTGATAGGGGCCAATCACTGTATGAAAGAAATGACCCGACCCAGGAACAGCCTTCTTGTCAGCTGTTCTGTCCAGGACCGTCTCAATGTCTGGACCAAAAAGTAGGTCGCCCGAGAAGGGCAACCTGCATAACTTTATCTTGGATGCTGTATCACCAATACAAGTCTTCAGCCAGATTGCCCATCTAGCTAAGTTCACCAGCGCTGAAGATCTCCCTGACATCTTTACTTATTCTGCTGATGCATCAGCCATATAACTGTACTGCTGTCAGCATCAGTGGAAAGGATTCCAGTAACTTTCAGTGATGTACCTGCCTCTACGTGACTCTAAGTTTTTCTATCAAACATCCCAGGTTCCTTGCTACAACCGAGGAAGCCATAGCGGGTTTGAGACTGGAAGATGTGGAATACCACGCTTTTTTTCAGGAGTCTTTTAGTACCCTCATATCTACGAATGCTAGATACGTGCAACGGGGTACTAGTAAGAACGCTCTGGGTTTCTTGTTCCAAACCTCAGTCTCCTCTTCAAAGGGGCACCTTCTTTTGAGGGTTTTGGAAAAGGATCTCTCTCTGGGTCCTTCCACTCTTTAATTGCGTCAGAGAGGACCCTGTGGACCAGAGACACCCTGCGTTTTGTTTCATCCAATCCTTGATACATCTTGTCATGTACCGATAATTGCACCTTTTCCTCCTATAACTCTAGAGTTGTGTAGATTGCTCTTAGATGATCTACCTCCTCAAGCGATAGATTGAACCTGGCCACCCATCTATCATCTACCTCATCAACCTCGTCAGAGTCCCCGAGGGAAGGAAGAGTACTTTTTCCCTCATCCCCTGAGTTGGTAGCCTCTCCTGCCCTAGAGGTGTTTGCTCAGGGGCTGGACGGCATTTGTTGGGGTTCCAGCTGGGATGGTCCTAGGAAAAAACACACACACACACACACACACACACACACACACACACACACACACACACATACATATATACTGATGTACGCCAATACCCCTCCCCTTGGAGAGAGCGCAGCTCCTCCTGGTTCCTGTAGCGCTTCCACCATGGCGGAGGAAACACAATAACTGAAGCCATGGTGGAAAAAGAGGGTCTAAAAAGGCTGCATGTGTTTCCTGGAAAAATCGGCATAACTACGCCCTCTCCAAGGCTGTCCTGAAAGGCAATTTGAGAAAAATTGTGTTTGAAAGACCACTGCGCAAATACAGTGTGACAAAATATTACATCAAAAGCCATTCTATTCTCTAGGGCATGGGTCTTCAAACTATGGCCCTCCAGTGGTTCAGGAACTACAATTCCCATCATGCCTAGTCATGTCTGTAAATGTCAGAGTTTTACAATGCCTCATGAGATGTGTAGTTCTGCAACAGCTGGAGGGCCGTAGTTTGAGGATCCCTGCTCTAGGGTCTCTGTAAAAAAATAAAAAATAAACTCGATATCTCTTTATCTATCCATCTCTATAGATATATCTATTTATTAGGTTTGGGTGTTCCAGGTAATTTTCTAGCAAAAAATACAGATTTGAACAGATTTCGTCTGACAAAAATCCGTAAGCGTAAGCGCTGTTGAAAACACTATACTAACGATCTGAAGAGTCCGAGAGTTCACTCATAAGGCGACACATGACGTTGGGTATTATTGCAATCGATATATAGCATGTGTATTGATATAGAGCATTTGATTTGATGCATTAGAAAGGATTTAATTATATGAATTTAGCGTGGCATATTCCATAAACGCATAAGTGTCTCATGGGTGCTTACAAGGGTCAATGGAAGGGAAGAGTCTACAAATTTTCCACCAGTATCTGTGTGCATAGATTGTTTACTGTACTAAAATACAGCACATGGAACATCTTTGCAATACATCTCCAAGGAGCATGTTGAATTAAATATAATAACCGTGTACAGGGCTTGCCTTATCTTCTACCCTTAGGGAGTAAGGGCATTTTCTTTGTACCAGATAAAATGGTATATTAGGATATTAAACCACTATGCCTGTAGCGCATATCTAAAAGCCTGAAGATCATAAAGCATAAGCAGAGGAATCGTGTTTGCTTTGTATTATTCCTGCCTGCGGTGAAGGTCCTTTCTTTTAACACTAACACACTGCTTCTGTTTATTAAAACAAAACCCAATGCATTTAAAAAAAAACAACCGTCACAAGTACACAAAAATAATGTAATACAAAAAAAAAAATAGAATGAGTTTGTTTTCAGGAATGCGTGAACCCTGAGTACAATTAAACAAACGGCAGCTAGTTAAGTCACAGGGCAGCAGAGATCTACATTAGTGGACGATTATTTCAATCGGCCTATGCAGTCAGAAATACCAGTATTGTCCTGGGAATGAAGGAAAACTCTGGATCCAGTCCAGAAAGCTGCTATATACACAAACTGTAATAGAAGGCCTCTTTAGAGCCACTGCAAACTGAATACCCAGCAAGTACGGCTGTCCAAAGCCTAATCACTGCATACGACTTAAAGTCCAAGGACCAAAAAGCCAAATAAACCAACAGCACTCTGTAAAGCAGGCCATGGATTATGCCATTTTCCTTTCTGCAAGCCCCATCATTACAGTCTGTTGATGGGGGAATCCCACCCATGGAGCCATCGTGTTTTCCCAAAAGGGACGGCTCCCATTGATTATTGCTAGCTGCTATAGCCCCTGGCAATAATCAAATGCCAAAATCCTGACATGCTGGTTGTACCCAAGTCAACCAATACAGTGACTTGGGTACAATCAGCCTACCCATAGATGGAATGAATCTCAGCCGATGCCGGCTTAACAGGTCGAGATTTTGTCCATCTATGGCCAGTAGGAGAATCTTCAACATTTTGAAGCACTCCGAGCATCGCCTCTATCAGACACTTACAAGGGAATCGGACAATGTCTTTAGCAGCACTTTGTGGTTACGCCCACCAACTCCTACCATCAGTGGCGTAATGCCTCGTACACACTACGAGAAGATCGCGAGGAAGTCTCTGTACTAAAAATGCGATGTTCGTAGAGCTGTTGTGTCCCCAACAAAATACTTTTCCAAACAAAAATTTATAGTTTGTAGATGCTATAACATTTGGGCCAACCAATCAATTTACGCTTATTGGGATATTTTTTAATTTTTTTTTACCAAAAATATGTAGCAGAATACATATTGGCAAACTGATGAAATTTGATTTAATTTTTTTTTCTATTGGATGCATTTTATAGCAGAAAAGCAAAAATCTTTTTTTGTCATTCGTTTCTAGTGCAAAAAATAAAAAATGCAGGTGGTGACCAACTGCCACCAATTTTATTTTGGTACAGCGTTGCACGACCCCGCAATTGTCAGTTAAAACAACGCAGAGTTGTTTCGCAAAAAAAGGCCTGGTACTGAAGGAGGTAAAACCTTCCAGAGCTGAAGTAGTCAAAGAGCTCCTCCAGGGGAAAAAAAAAAAAAAACACATTTTAAAATCTGCTGGCACACAAGCAGTTATGTACAATGAGGTGTATGCCACCTCTCAAAGCTCTTTCAATAGAATTTACCATTTCACTAAACGCTGATAGAACCATCAATATACTTCCAGTGCAAAGACACCCCAGCTATGAGTATCCTAAACAGCAGCCATGGCATCATTTGCAGCTGTTCTGCCCCTCCTCACTCCTGCAAAATCACACAACACTTTGGGTTTTGTGAATGGGTAGGGGACAGGAGGGGCTTGCAAAGTGTAGCATATAATCAGTACTCGGTGAAGCTGTAAAAGTAAAGAGATCCAGGACCTTGCATGCCAGTAGACTTTGGATTTTAATTTTTTCATAGCGTTCTTTAGCCATAATTAACCCATCCTTTACTGCACTGGCTGATCTCACCGATTTCCCCAACAAAGGGTTAAGAAACTCAAGGCAAAGCTTGGATTCTGCATTGTACATTAAATGAGGAGACATATTGTTCGGAAAAAAAAGATAGAAAATATATATCTATACACACACACACATACACACACGCCATTTTCCACGAGTATCGGTACTCGTTCAAATTGCTCAGCCACTAAGACAAAAGCCAACATGATTTCTTTTTGCATCTCAAAGCGGAGTTCCACCCAAAGCTTCTGCTTTAAGCAGGGCTGTGGAGTCGGAGTCGGAGTCGAGGAGTCGGAGGAAATTTTGGGTACCTGGAGTCGGAGTCGGCAAACAATGCACAGACTGCTACTAAATTTAGATTGGAATTAAAAAAGCAAGTTTAAATGTCCCAATTCACAAAAAGTTATAATTAATGACTCTGCTGTAAGAATAAAGACCAATGCATGCAGTGCCTCACGTAACCGCAAAACGAACACGTTAAGTGACCGTGAAGAAGCATGCTTTTCATGTGCTTCACTATATGGCACGCAACGCACAATTAGGAGCGGCAATACTTATACTTTCCATAGTGTTGTGTTTTGCGGTTACAGGGAACGCAGCGTCCATGTGTAACCTAGCCTCTCACTGATAAGGGATTAAGTAAATATGTTTTTTGCAGGACTAGAGAGTGAGACACTTGTATAAGTGAAGGGAATGGAGGGCCAATAGTTCAAGACTGAAGCTGTAAACCATTGGAAAAACTGCTGTCATTCAGCTAAGGCTATAAAAACTCCTGTGGTAATGACATGTATGTTGCCTTTCTTTCCTTCAAGGAATGTATAAAAATACATTTGCATATTAATACAGAGGAGTCGGAAGTACAAAAAACTGAGGAGTCGGAACATTCATCTACCGACTCCACAGCTCTTGCTTTAAGCACTCCTCGCCCCCCACATTTGGCATGCAATTTTTTTTGGGGGTGTCCTCTTTAGTGGGACTTCCTGTCCCGCTTCCTCAGCTGCCTAGGCGACTCTCGCTCTAGGAGGCCCCCCCCTGCCAGCAATCTTCTAGGACACAACGCAGGTCCCAGAAGTTTGGTAGGCCAATGGAAGAGCGCAGAGAGACTCACGCATGTGTAGGGCGTGCCCGGCCGTGAAGCCGTGACGGGCAGGTGCCCACAGTAGATATGATATGATGGCGGCAAGAAGGAGAGGAGCAAAGCTCCGTGCGGCCGCATCGCTTGACCGTATGGTAGGTAAGTGTCGGTTTATTAAAAGTCAGCAGCTATGCTTTTTGTAGCTGCTGACTTTTAATAAACTAAATAACGGGTGGAACGCCGCTTTAAGTTTTTCTATATCTACAGATAAAAAAAAAAGATGAACTTCAACCTGCAGATGGAGTCAGTTAAAAGCAACCTGTGCGCACGAAATCATCTTGGAACAAGGGCCAACCCCAAACTGTTCCCACAAAGTTGGGAACATGAAATTGTCTAAAATGTCTTGGTATGCCGACACCTTAAGACACAGGCGTCAAAACCCTCCAGGCCATTTTATGTGGCCCGCGCACCTCTCCTGCACCTGCTGGAGAGCTCCAGCCCTCCTCTGGTCCTCCTCCAGATCCCTACTTTCAAGCAATGCATCCAGCTTCTTCCCAGCAGCAGCATAAGGAAAGGGGGTGCACTGATGTAAGGGAGAGTGGGGTGGCTCTCGACATCTAATGTAAGGGGGAGGGGATGCGTTGGACATCGAATCTTACAGATACAACCGGCCCTTTTGAGGGCAATCATAATGCTGATGCGGCCCACAATGAAATTGAGTTTGACACCCTTACCTTAAAGTGGATGTAAACCCATTCTCATCCTTTCTAAACTACTGCCATAGTGCTGATCTATAAGGATGTAGAGGTCTCCTGCATGTATCCTCACCTGTCATATGTCTCCCACTCTGTCTGTTATAAGAACTGAAAAACTGCAGATTCTGTGGGTGGATCTGTTGTCTGGAGCTTGGTGGGTGGAGTCGTGATGTCAGTAGACTCCCCACCCTCCTCTACATTCCCCTTGTCAACATGCATTTTCTCCTGTGTATTCCTTACACTAAATTCTGCTATGTTCACCAACATCCAGTCAAAATCCAGAAAAGTAACCACATGATTTCAGAAAAGTAGTGGAAATAAAAAATAATGCCCGTCTCAAGCTAGTGCATGAGATATGTAATATAACCTGTCACTCACAGCAAGGGGAAAGAACAGACAAAAACATTTTCTCCTGTTTATCCGTTTATCTCACTTAAAAAAAAAAAAAAAAGGAGGATTGCGCAGAGCTGTATTAACCATTTGTGGCAAGACTGGGCACAGATAATAGGAAATCTTATAAAAAAAATATCCACTTTAAGAGTTTCCTTCAATGGAGCCAAGGGGCCAAGCCCAACCCCTGAAAAACAATCCCACACCATAATTCCCCGCCCCACCAAATGATTTGGACCAGTGCACAAAGCAAGTGCAATAAAGACATGGATGAGCGAGTTTGGAGTGGAGGAACTTGACTGGCCTGCACAGAGTCCTGACCTCAACCCGATGGTGAATGGAAACAAACATTTGACTGCAAAAGTCTATCTACACTGTTAGTAGGGAATTCCTCTGTATTTGGTGTACTGGAACAAGGCTTGCTCTTCCCACCTGGGATGGTCTTGACATTCTGAAGGGGTCTGGCTTGTCACAAGTCTGAGTGTTTGCACATTTCTTTGAAGTACCCATTCAAAAGAGTGGGACTTTTCAAAGTTTGGAGATATCTGGAGAAACAGAAGCTGGTAACAAAAAGCCTCGAGTTTATCATGGTACCGTATACCTCGAGGAGAGAAATTTTCAGAAACAAAAGCTCAAACAAGGGAAGGATCCCTTCACAGATTATAAAATGTTAGGATTTTGCAAAATTTAGAAAAACATTTTCCGTAATCTGCTTCAATGTTATTGAGGGAAGAGAAAGAAAGCCGCCGCTCCAGACAAATGCACTTCAGCGGTGAGTATGGTTCAAAACCCAATGGGTGCAGGCAATGCACAAAGCATAAATAAGAGGGAGGAGATGATGGACAGCCGCACTCCAACAAAGTGTAAAAAATTTCACGCGTTTCACATCGATAACCGATGCTTACTCATATCGATGTGAAACGCGTCAGCTGTTACCCCACTGCTTGCAGTTCTTTTTGCTGTTGTAGTTTTCGTTTTACTGAAATAAAAGGCACCATTTTTTACACTTTATTGGAGTGCGGCTGTCCATCATCTCCTCCCTCTTATTTATCGAGGGAAGAGTGGTGGAAATCACTTGCAGTTATGTGAAATGGAGGCAGAGTAGGGTGGGTGTGGGGACCATCCTTTTCCATCTACACAAATATTCCAAGAAGGGATGTCACATCTTCCTACAGAAACACACAT
Organism: Rana temporaria; assembly: GCF_905171775.1. NCBI lineage: Eukaryota > Metazoa > Chordata > Amphibia > Anura > Ranidae > Rana > Rana temporaria. Next base: position 152,940,418 of record NC_053489.1, on the reverse strand, counting down.
CCTGTAGAATTCAATCCCCATACATAAAACAAATCCTCCACGTATTGATGTCTCTGCACAGCCACCGTGCTGTAATAGGCCTGTGATTGGTCAGCTCTTCTTCACTGCCATGATCCTCAAAGATGGCTTCTGGAAAATGACAAATCAACACTGGGACGGTGTTCTTCATTATAACAACAATTAGGTGTAGACATCTTTCCTTTATTACAGCTTACTACATACTGTACATCTAATTAAAGATGCAGATAAACACAAAATATAATAGAACTTAAAGTGATATTAAAATGCAATTAAAACACATCATACTTACTTGCCTGCTCTGTGCAGCAGATTTGCACAGAACAGCCCTGATCTTCCTATGCTCAGGTTCCCCGCCGGCGCTCCCAGCCAATCCCTTCTGCTGAGTGCCCCCAGAGTAAGCAGCTTGCAATGGGGGCACCAAAAAGTTGCTGCTCTGTGTACATTCAGACAGAGCTTTCGCTTGGACCCACCCCCTCTCTCCTCATTGGCTGTGATTGACAGTAGTGGGAGCCAATGGCTTTCACTCCTGTCTCAGCCAATGAGGAGGGAGAGTCCTCCAAGAGCCGATGCTCTTGTGCGCACCACTGAAATCAAAAGGAGCTTAGGCAAGCATTGGGGGGGGGGGGCTGGGAGGACTGCTTCACACAGGTTTTTTTACCTTCATGCATAGAATGGGAATATTGTATCACATGTTTGTTACAAATCCATATTGCTCTCCCCCACTGATATGCGACTAAGGCTTACGGGTTGATTTAC
>NC_053489.1:148632141-148634641 GCF_905171775.1 Rana temporaria | reverse complement strand
GATCTTGTTGGGTTTTTTTCCCTGCTTTGCAGGGAATAAAAAACAGCAAGGTCGCCTGTCAGTATACAGAGCTCTGTGTTTACAAACACAGAGCGCTCTTCCATTTATGACAGAGTTGATCAGCGGGACCAGGCGATCAATCATTGGCCAGGAACCACTGACCAGCTTGTGCTGTAACAAAATCACAGCACAGCCGGGCGGGCGAGCGTATGCACCTTACACGGAAGCGCTGATCCCATACCAGATATATGTGATCCAGCACACTGCAGCCATCCTGCCACAGTAGGTGTACATGGGGCGGGCGCTAAGTAGTTAAAGGAAAATCCAATTGACAAGCAACAGAAGGCTGCAATTGCTCGCCTCTTTCAGGAAATTCTAAAAGCCTGGTTTACATATTGACCCTATAACCTTAGCAAGAACACAATTTTTGAAACAATAAAGTTAACAGTTCTGAATTTTGATATTTTTTTCCAGCTCGGCAACTATAGAAGGTACTCAAGTTGTTAGTTCAGCCACTTGACTAGCATTTAAGAAGGAATGTGTCAAGTGACCTCATCTCATCCACTGCGATTTTGGGATATTTTTTATCAAAACACAGTTTGATGTACTATAGGAAACCCAAAAAAAAAAAAGTGTCAGTGTTTTCCCACAGCAACCAAACTTCTGTTGGCTAAAATATCACTTCTGCTCCAGTCTTCATAAAACATCCCAACTCTTACTTCAGTTGTCATAAATCATCCCCACAGTGTACACAGTGATGTTGGGTAACCCAGAGCACCAAATAGTAGACGAATAATGCTGCCAGGAACAATGCTATTTTCACAGTTTTTATTTTTCTTTCTATACATCGGCAGCATAACAATGCTTCTTACACATACCAATATAATAATTTCATTACCTTGTACTGGAAACTTCTTGGACACAAACTGACTTGACAGGGAATGAAATGCTTTCACTGCATGCATATATACTCAGAAAGGATTTTTCAATTATACACAGCATAATACTGAAGCTCCACATTCACTAACTTTGCATAACAAAGACCACATAGTGAACATACCTATATAGTTTATTGTCAAGTGTTTTAAAATGCCACCAATATGCTGAGCACAGAGAACACCACAAATACAAGGTACAACACGGCGCATTTTTTTTTCCTATTATATATTTTTCTTTCCCAAGCGTCTTTTTTTTTTTAAACCGATAATGGCATAAAAATCACTTGCAAATTATTGCAATTCATGGCCATCGTCAGCCACAGAAAAACTGAAAGCACAGCACACCCTGCTGTGACAAGAGGAGGTAATGAAACCACGCAATGAAGAAAAATGAAATCGCTTCCATTGTGTTGCAAAGTAGTATGGCAAGGGCAGAAGGACGGCAGACAGACAACTGAAGCAAGTGAGGAAAGCTAAAACTCCTTATAATGCAGATCAATGGCACAAGCAGTCAAAGAGATATAAATATCTGATTAAATTACACCATATCAATAACAGGTGCTTTTAGGCCAGTAATGACATATAAAAACCTTGGAAGATGAAGTTTGATAAGTTGCTGGGACGCATTTCCTAAAGGCCCCTATTAAAGGGACTACTCCATCTCCGGGTGCATTACTGAAAAGGACTTATTTCCTGGGAAATTAACTCTTCACTGTACCTAATCATCCCATCTATCCAGCTGATATTGCCATTTTTGGGGGTCCCGCTCTTTCAGGTGGATTATGAACATTACATTGCAAATAATGCAGCAGGATGAGTGATATATCTGCTGAAGGAAGAGAAGAGATATGCAAATGAAATATCATGGAAGATGGGGGACTAAGGATCTCTGGGGAGAGGGGGGGGGGGGCATTCAAGCTGCTGAGAGGTACAGTGAGACAAAGTACATTAGAGATGCACTAAGCCCAAGACTTATTCATCAATTAGTTTTGGGGTGATCATGTTTGGTATTAAAATTGGCAAACACAGTAGTAAACGTCATTTAAAAAATTGCAAATGCACATTTTTTCTCCAAAGGTGAACTTGGCCTTTAAAGTGGTTGTAAAGTCACATGAATTAATTACTTTGATCCTCTCTGTTTAAGGTCCCTGTTCAGGACAATGTGTGCGTTTTCCTAAAATTTTAATGCCTAATACCATCTTTACAGAGCCCTGCTGTACTGTCCTGCAACATCCCTCTGCTTTCCTTCCTGAACTAAGAAATTTCTTTACTTTACAAGCACTAGGGTGACCACATTTCCAAACTGCCATTCAGGGAAATTTTGCCAAGCGCCGGAGGGTGGGAGGTTGACAGGGTTTTCGATGGCGAGTGATTTGTTGGGCGAATGCTGGTTTTAGCACTCATATCATTCCAACACCATGCTTGAAATGGTGTGCGGATGATCAAAATCACATAATTTATATTACTACATTGTAATATATAATGAAATAGTTCAACCCACCATAATGCAGAATCAGTGGGAACCCTGAGCTTGTCACTTGCCACCAGATACAGTGTGTCAC